>NW_024367149.1:10612703-10652703 GCF_014805655.1 Passer montanus | reverse complement strand
AGACAAAAATATCCTCTGTCATATTTGGGAAACCCATTTCCCCAGCAGGCTGTTGGGGGGGATACATTTCTATTTGTGAGAGGTGGCAAACAGCCATGAGGGCTGGCATGGGGGGAGGAGGAGGGAGGGATGCACGAGGAGCTGGGATGATCCCTGTCTGTCCAGGTATCTCAATAGCAGAGGAAGCCCTGTCAGTCCCATTTTACAGATTGAAAAGTGAGATTTAGATTAAGTGTCTTGCTCAAATTCACAAAGGCAATCTTCGATACCACTTTGGGTCCTGCATCCTATTCCAGCCTCTTAATGTAACAACCCTTCCCTCCAGTTACTGCCAGTCCTTCATCCCTTTATTTGACTGTCCTGAATATTGCAGAATTACTCACTTCACAACTGAAGGGAATTCCTGGGGTTAAATGGCCCAGCACCTTGTGCTATTCCAACATCTGAACCAAAAAATACATCTCTTCACACTCATCAAATATTTTGTTAGGATATTAGACATTTGATCAAAGAAATGTCAGCATGCTGGGACTCTCAATGGGCATGCTCATCTCAGATGCAGAACTCCAAAATCTTTCAGAGTACCATGGTCAGGTAATGTTGTTGCAGTGTAATTTTTTAGCATTGCAGCAATCCCTAAAATGACATTACATCAAGAATATCCCAAGGTGGAAAAGAGAGCAAATGCTGGATGCATGGCCAAGGTTTTCCATGCTTTGCTGGAAAACACACAGCTCTTCTGCCAGCATGAAATAGGCACCACAATTCCATATTTTTCTAGATTTTTACCTATATTCAGGTCTGTTGAATCTCAAATTTCTTTTTTCAAAGGACACTTGAGTGAATTCAAGGTAAACATTTCTATTTCTCTTGTTGTAAAAGGGATTGTTATGAAATCTGTTATTCTGCAGTTATTTAATTTATTTTGTCCTTTAAATAATCACCAAAGTATGATAATGCTTTACACACTACTGTGAGTATAGGACTTCCCTCTGAGGTTTGCATTTCATATATGAAGTCTAGGATGAATGATGCCATTCTCATGGCATTTAAAAAAAATGAAAATCAGTGAAATGTCTGCTCCAAGTGTATAAAAAAGATACAGAGAGTAAAACATTGCTCTGCATAATTTTAAAACTAAAGCGAAAAGTGTCAGCCCGAGTATTCTAGAGCTACAAACAAAAATAAGCAGAAATAAAGGCAGAGCTGCTCAGTCTCATTTAGCTGCCTAAAATTAGTGCAATGCAAACAATAAATTAGATGCAGAGTTTAATGGAAATTGGACATTTAAAATTCTGTTCAGTGCCAAAAAGCGTGGGTTATTAGTAAAAACCAAGCAAGACAATAAATTATTTCAATGTAATGTAAAATATCAGTCTTAGCCTTAGATCCAAGGTGGAAAATCCTAATAATCCACACATTTCCCATGTCAGATAAGCAAATAAAACCCCTATTGGGTTTATTTATTTCTGAACAGAGGTTCACACAATATCCATATTCTTTGTGATCCCTTCAAAGGGAGAGCAGGAAAGACGCAGGAACAAGTCACACTGCTGATATCCTTCTATCCTTTTTTTCAAAGCACCTAAATATTTTAACAAACAGCTGAGGATTCTGCGCTCAAAAAGGAAGGGGAAAAAAAAAAAGAAGCTAGAGTAAAGAGTCAAGTCCATGTCGCTGGGAGGTGAATTTGGGTTCCTGTGGTTGGTTTCCGTGCTGCGGAAGCCACCCAGCTGATCTCCGGTGGCAGCAGCGCTGCCGCCTGAGCCGGGGTGACAATCTGCACAGAAACCGTGGGGCTGGCAGCTCAGTGGCTGTGACTTTAACAGCACTGCTCTGGGCCCGGAATCAATTCTCTCTGTTTACAGACCATTTCACAGCCCTTTACCTGCAACATCACTTGTGTCAGTCCCATAAATACTTTGGTGTATATAATGCTTGAATTAGCATAATGGTTCAGGCACAGGGCTTTAAGCACAAAGAAGGACATGTCAACATGTTCTCTTCACTTAAGCAATTAAGAGCCATTATGCTGCTTCAGTGGAAATATCATCAAGGTTAAAGACAATCCCAAACACCCCTCTAACCTTTTTATTCTAAGTCTAATAAATGAGGCATAGAAATTGAAATGTTAGTAAACAGTGCTACTTGCAAGCTCTTTTTGTATCATGTTTAATCAGAGCTCTCATTCGCCACTTGTGAAGTGCACGCTCACCACGGGCACAGGCTCAGGGATCATTCAAATTATTCCCCCTTTTGCAAAAGCTCACCTCTCTGAAGGGGTTTGTTTCGTGCCTAGTGGCAAGGTCTGAGTGCTCTGATGTGGCAGGGTTAAAAAGAAAAAATAAATATAGTGAAAATCAGCAGAGATTGGATCACACAGAATAATTCTTGATAAATTCTTTCTCTGCTGTATCTGACTGCACTCTGATTTTTTTTTTTAATGTTTACTCCAGGTTTTGTGTTTTTCTCTCCATGTTACTTAGGAAAATGAACCAGTGGAAATTTGTTATTATATTGGTTTTATTTTTATTTTTATTTTTATTTTAAGATGGCAGCATTCAGCCAAGGCCAGAGCAGTTGCTCGTGGGTGATTCTGGTGAAATGCAGCATGGAGGATCCCAGGCACTGCATTTTCAGAGCTTGATTTTGGGGTGCTGGTTTGTTTGCTCTGAATTCATTCCTAATGCTCAGTCCTTTGATGCCAAAGACTTTGAAAAATCTTGGGAAAAACTGGGAGAGAAATTGAGCATCTGGAGCAGAGAAAAAGAGAGAAACCCTTGGTAGGGAAAGGCCCAAAATAGAGAGGACAGAACCCAGCAGCACTCCAAGAACTGTGTCTGTTTACCAGACACCCTCCTGAGGCAAATCCTGCTTTTCCTGCAGTATTTGGAGTATTTCATGTTTGGGAAACACTTGAGCTCTGTTGTAGGTTCACATAAATGTTGGAGATGATACAACTTTCTTTTATTAATGCTATGATGAATTTTTAATTTTTTTATTAATGCTTTTATTAAATTTTTAACTAATGTTTGAGTCACTTCCCTAAACCTTGTGGAAGCAGAGAGTGGGTGGGCAGTGTGGGGTGTCTGAAGGCTCTAGCAATGGGGTGGAAGCACATGTGGGGACTAAAATCCAGGAGTTTGGGGCATCCGTTGCAGCAGGTCCTCTCCAACAGTTCCATGCTCCTTATTTGCTGCTCTCTCAGCTCTTCAGCCTTGAGTTTTCCTGTCAGGAATCTTGAGGCTACAGTGCTGAGTGCTCACAGGACTTGTAGTGGCATCTCCTTCCTGTCCCCTCAGGAGAGGGACAATGATCCTGAGCCATCCTCTGGGTCTGTGCTCAACATTCCCAGTGGCCACCACACCTTACAGTGTCCTCTCCAGTCTTAGAGCTTTTTTCCCCCTTTTTTTTAGTATATGACTTTTATAAACTTAGAAGAGATCAGTTGGAATCACTGATTTCACATTCCAAGAACCTCACCACTCTTCAGAGTTGCTGAATTTTTGTGTGGAGCATCTCATCCCACCTGCACCTCAGCTGCTGCCACCCTGGGCTGGGACATGGCAGCAGCTGGGAATGGCTGTTTCACTGCAGCAGAGCTTCAAACAAGGCTCAGCTTCACTGCAGTACCCTCAGCTTGAGCTGCAGACCCAGAATCTGCCTGATGGGAGGAATTCCCTCCTTATTTCATGCTCCCCCTCAGGAGCACCCTGAGAAGTTGCCAAATTGCAGCAGAGGTTTCTTCAGAACCAGGCAGGGCTGAAATGAAGTTTGGCTCCTTTTTAAGGACACCCAGCTATGGGAACTTTGTAATTGAGCCATTTTGTTCTGCTGTCCACCAGCTTCCAAAGCAAGCACAAATTGCTTGCTTGTAGTTTAAAGTCTGACAATAATAAGCAAACATTTACAGCCTGATTTGATCTGCTCTCACCCCACTGCAATAACTTCCTTCGAAGGCTGGTTTGAGATCCACGGCCATGCCTGGAGGCTGAGAACTTGATTTTGCTCTTCTCACAATTCCTGTGCTCTGCAATCTCTCCTGGATGTCAGGGGCTGCTTGGCAGCTCCTCTTGGCTGCCCATGAGTGTCCTCCCCATCCTTCAGAGAGGGAATCACCGAGCGTGGCCAGGCTGTGCTGAGGCACCAGTGGTGCCCATCCATCCATGATCCATCAATCAATGGGTGCAGAAAAAGCTGCAGAATCCTCATCCCAGGTGCACAGGAGCACCAGGATTTCTGTTCCACGTCCAGCTCTCCTGAGGCATGTGTTCCTGCCTATAAAGTGATGTTCCAAGGGCTGCTCCCCTGTTCCCTGACCAAACCAGCCTGCAGGACAGGAACTGGTGGAGTTTGGAGCTTGGATGGGAGCACTCTGCAGAGATGAGTTGTAGGGAAGGGACACTGTGCCCTAAGGACACGGGGCAGGACATCAGGCACTCATTCCCTGCTTCCTACAGCACCTTCCAAACCCGCAGATCCTTTAGAGCCCCTTTCCTCTTCTATGTTTCGAGCTACAAAGATTGTTTTTGGTATATAGCAACACTTTAGCACCTTCTGAGGATCTCAAAGCAGGTATTAATTAAGCTCCCGAGCACCGGTGGGAAGGGAGTAAACAGCCCAATTGCCACTTTATGGCAAGGAAATGACTGGCCAAGGTCATCCAGGCAGCACAGGAGGGAACAGCCATAAAACAAGAATTACACAGCTGCCTTTCCTGCAAAGAAAGATGCCCCAAAATAGGAGCTCACCTGAACTTTTATTCAGATTTGGGGGGGAAAATGTGCAGAGCCATTCAAAAGATTTTTCCCAGCTACATCACAAGGGCTCAGTTGCATTTTCTATCCTGGGTCTGATCACAGTCCACTCCAGCTGAGACAAGAGCTGTGCTTGAGGAATGAATGCAGGAGACATTGTATTCCTGGGAGGAGGCTTTGATAGGTCATTTTATTTTATTCTTTCAGCCTGATTTCCTCAGCATCTGAATACATGCAGATAATGATAATTCTGATGTGTTTTCTGTAGTTAAGCATCAGCCTCATTTTTCTGTCCCTTTGCTAGGACCAAAACTCCTTGGTAGCAATAAGAACCAGAGCAGTTTCTGCAGCACTGTGGGAGCTGTTTCTTCAGGTGCCTCGGGCTGGGAGCAGTTCAGTGGTTACTTTGCAGGGTGGAAATTGAGAATAGAAACAGAATCTAGAAAACATTTTGAAAAACTCAGCAGATGGACATGTACTCTTTAAAGCTTTATAACAGCAGTTGTAGCAGAGATCACCTCTTCACCTCCCTGAGCCTAAATACCTGCTCTAAATTCATCATCTCTTCACCTTCCCTTAATACCTGCTCTAAATTCATCACCTCTTCACCTCCCTGAGCCTAAATTCCTGCTGCAGATTCCCCCTTCTGTTGGCAATGTGGGACCCACCACAAGAAGCCATCCCACCCCGAAACAGAGAGCAGGCAGAGCCAGCACCATCCTCATTATTTTATCTCTCTCATTTGTCATTCCAACAGCCCTGTCCACTCTCACCCTATAAAAGGAATTATAATTGAAATCATGCCCGTGTGTTTTGAGGCAAGAGCGACTCTGTGATCATTTAGCTTTATCCGGGCTGTAACAAAAGCTGCCACAGATGCTTGTTCCACTCTTTTTCCTGCACAAAGAAATAAAGCACAGTTGCACAAATGACATGTATGTCAATCTTTAGGTCACAATGCTTCCTGCAGTTGTATCCCAAGTAGGAGACATCAAGCTAAAGGCATTTAAGAATTAACAATCTGTACCCGAGACTGGAAATGGAGTTTATAAAACAGGTGGATGAAGACCAGTATTCACTTGCATCACATTAAAGCAAATCCATTTATATTTTATTTGCTATATACTGGCTCGAATGTGCATTTTTACCATAACCAGGCTCTGGAGGATGTGGGATATTTGCAGGAGGATTGCTTTGGCCTGGTAGAACTTCAAGGCCAGGCTGGACAGGGTTTGGAGCAACCTGGGCTAGAGGAAGATCCCAACCCAAACCAGTCTGGAATTCTGTTACCTTCCATGTAAGAAACGATCTGTCACAGGAGAGGAAGGAGACCCTGCCCAGAAAATTCCACTCCTCCAGCTGAGGGTTTTGCTTTTCCACCCTGAATCCACATGGAGCTCACAGGATTCTTTAGCAGTGCCATAAGTTCTGCTCAAAGCCAGGGAAGAGTTAGCACCTGGGGCTCCAGGCAGCCCCAGCTCTCCAGATTTCTGCCCAAGTGCTCCCTTCCCTGAGCATTGCTATCCTGGGTGCATATTAACCATGATTGAAACAACGCCCATTGGAAGTCTTAAAACCTTAACCACCAGTTTTACTTCTAAAATAAAGTAAACTGCCAAAAGTTCTGATAAAAGTGACAATTTATATTTTTAAGTAGTACGTCCGGAATTTTCCTATAGCTGTAGACAAAGGAATTCTTACCCAGATAAGTATAAGAGCACCAATAAATTTAAGGTAGCTTATGCAAGTTAGGCACTAATGAATGTCATCTTCTGTTTTGTCATGAAAAAAGATCTTTCTGCTGCTAAAGGAGACTGATTTAGATTATGAATAGCTGTAGTGATTTGCAAAAATGGCTCCAGAGAGATAGACTGAGATTCCATATACTCATGGCACTTGAGGTTTCTGCCCTTTTTGTTGAAAATTAATTTGTCCTGTGGGTTATTGGATTCTAGCTCAGCCAATGTATATTGCTCAGTCATCACAAATTTACTTAAAATTTAGTGTAGCTGAAGTTCATTCAACAAGACAAAAGTCCACAGTTGAAAGCTTCTAAAAATCTTTTTTAAAAACTGGCTGATGGTGTAATTGAAAGCGCTGGGATGAAGGAGATTTACAGAATGTTTTGCAGGTATCACTGTCTGGTTTGTTATATCACAGAGACTCTTCAGTTTCCTCTCTGGATGGTGAAAACAAAAGGATGGTTGCTGTGCCCTTGGTGGGTTTGTCCCATCCTCAAACCCCAAACTTACTCCTAAAATAGAAGTGCTTGGTACCATTTTCTACAGCTTCCTCCACTATTTCTTTAATTTGACACATATTCCTTTTTATGGAATAGAGAAAGAAACTCTGGCTATAAAATGTCAAATGCCTCCTCTTACATACCATTTCTTTTTATTTTTTTTTTCCTTTTATTTCCTTTCTTTTCTCTCTTTCTTTCCTTTGTTTGCCTTTGATGTATGAAAGGAAATTTCGTTCATGTTCTTGGAATCCCCATCTGAGTTTTCACTTCTCAGCTTAAACATTGCCTTTGCTTGTAAATTTGATTCCCAAAGACAAATAGGTTCAGGTTAAAAAAAAAAAAATCTAATTCTGCTCAAATCAGCAATCCTGTTTAAATTAAAAGGCTGTAACTAATCTGATTGATGGGTGCAAGTCCTCTCTTAGTCCCGTGCTGGTGAATTGGGTTCAGAATCCCCACCAAGAGGGGCTGGTGAAGGTTTCAGACTCAAACCAGGGGGAGCTGGGTGCAAACACCGACCTGGGCAAGGAGGGGGATCAAAGAATAAGCAGGTATTAAACATTCACAGCACTGTGGTTTTGCATTACCCATAGAGGATAAAAACCTTCTCGATGAGAAATAATTCTCCTTATTTTAAGCTCTATCAAAAACAGTTTCACGTCGCTTTTAAATGATGGGGATTTTTAAAAAGAAAAATACGAAGGCAAATAGTGCTGGTGGCAAATGGGGAAAGCTCATTTTGTGCACAGCCACCGAGGATGCTCCCCAAACACTGAGTCCATAAACACTTTGTTTGTATCCTGCCTACCAGGAATTACGCTTTAAAAACAACAAACAAGAATTTAAAATTTAGTTTCAATTTAATATTAAACCCACTTCATAAACATCACAGTAAAATAAGAGGAAATATGGAAAACAAAAATTCTCCCAGTCCAGATGTCTGTTCAGGTGGCAATTTTTTTATATTTCCTTTTTTTTCCCTGGCTCTGGTGATACATCTGAATACAACTGATCAAGTTTCAGCTGTGAGGCTCTCTGCTCTTTGCTTGATACACAATTGCACGAAATGAGATACAGTGCCATAACCAAATCGTGACACAATGGACTGGAAATTTTAGATTAATAAACCTCTTTCGCAAGAGAACTAAATAACTTTTACAGTTTTATCTGTGGCTATTTGTTTCTTTGAAGATTTATGGTCCCTGCAACAGATATGCATCTTATCTTTCACTCTTCAGATTACAGGGAGATGATTTTAAACAGGCTCCTGACTGGCACGAGCTGGAATTGCAGATGATCTTGCTTTAAAAAAATGCTAAAAGTGAACTTGCAAGTCAAATGAGAATATCATTACACGTGTCAGAGGGGTCTGAGAGCAGAACCCGCATCCAGCCAAACAAGATCTAATCCTTCTTGCGGCCACCCGGCTTCCTCAGGCGGCTCTTTAGCATCCGGGAGCTTAACGAGGAATTCCAGCTTGCCGTGCTTTAATTGATTGACGCTAAAAGTTTAAAAACTCAGATCCGAGGCGCTCGCACAAAGCTCCTTTAAGCGAGGCTTCTCCTTTGAAAGCGGGCTCCTCGATTGAAAGTGGCAGCCCACATTTTTAGGTTTCAAGCAGCTCTGTCATTCCGGCAGGAATGTGTCTGCCACTTCACACGAAAGCTCGGCCTGAAAGACATGTACTTTGAATCAGGGAATCAATAGAACACTTAATGGACAATTAGGAGAACAGCTGTAGGACTGTCAAAGGCCCATCTGTACAGGCTGGGCTGGACAGGGCACGGAGCTCCCCCTCGCTGCCCCGGGGCACCGCTCCATCACCAGCCCCCTCTCGCTTCCCAGCCCCGCTGATGGAGGCTTCCTTTTCCATTACAAATTTTAACACGTGTAGAAAATTATGGAAATTGCTCGGGCCATTTGTCAACTTATATCATGTGAATTGATCAATAAATTTCAGCACTTTGTTGTTAATGTAGATAAATTTTGGCATTTAATTAAGCTACAAGTGAAAATGTGGCCACTTTTAATTTCGGCAGATGCTCCCTTTTCATCTGTAATCCAGGGATACATTGGCAAATACAATTCGGTCGCTAAATATTTATAGACAACATGACAATTCCTAAAAGAGTTATCATCAATGATTTTGGTTCTGAAACAATTAGCATTGTTTGAAAGAGCTCATGTGGAAAGCTGAAATAAATCCTGAACAGCAGATCAGATTATGGCTACACAGGTACGTTGATGTGTAAAGCACATCAATCTACACATGGTACAAACACATGATTATTCCAGGAATACTGCTCTGTGCACAAACATGGAAATTCTGCTCAGCCAAGGTACAAATTCCCACATCCATAAATACTCGTGCACTACACAGAAAGTGTTTACAGATATCTCTGGATGAGACCACCACAGTGATATTTATCCTTAATGGAGCTGCTTTGCAAATATATAATGGGAGAGATTGATCTCGGGAAGTAACACCACGGAAGGAAACATTTCGAATACAAACACTTTATGTAGGAGAAGTAGGAGTTGACAAAAGCATTGTTGCTTGTAACAATAAATGTATTTAAATCCTTTTGAAATACCGAGTACATTTCCAACCCGTGATAATCAGGCATCAGCCTTTAAACCTCCCGATATTTTTTAAGCACACACAGATTTGGCCAGACAATAAGAAACATAAATGAACATTTTAGGCTTTCTATATGGCCTTAGGGAGGCTGAGATGAAATCCTGCCTCTGACAGCCAGAGGCCCCAGACACAGCACTCAGCAGCCAGGCTTGACATGATGAACTGCTGAGGCTCCTCTGAGAGACAGGGGGGTTTGCCTGGTGCTGCTGCTGCTGCCGGGGCCTCTGGGGCAGGAGCAGCCTTCAAACCCCGTTGTGGGGCTGCTAAAACCCCCTGAGCACGCAGCTCCTGACCTGCAGCTCTGGGCTAAAGGACTTGTCTAGCATTTAGAGGACGTGAGTCCTGCAGGATGAACTTGTGCAAGGAGAAACCTGGCTCTGGGGGAATCAGAAATCAGAAATCTGACCTGGCTCTGGGGGAATCAGTGGTGCTCACACACTCCTGGTCCTCAGCAAGGGCTCCCAGTGGCCTGAGCAGGCAGGCTCAGCATCTCCCCACAGCCCTGTACTCCAGGCACAGGGGCAGACAAGGAGCACCCACCCCACGGGTAAAAGTCCTTTTGCTTGACTCCTTTGTGTACTTCTCTGTTTTCACTGCTGGGCAAAATCATCCAGCTCAGTAAGGAAAAAATAAGAGACCACTCAGACACACCAATCATTTTTAAACTGGAGTTTCTTGGTTTGTGGATTTGTCACCACTGCAGCATGTTTTATTTCTGGGTTTCCTCAGAAAGTGGTCAGCAGATTCCCTGAAGTTGTTGGGAGTGTGGGGAAGAGGCTGGGAATCCTGTTCCAGCTGAGACTCACTGGCCTGCAGCCAAGGATTAAAATTCACACAGGGAATGCACTTGCAGGAAATGGGGGGCATTTGAACCACAGGGAAATACATGGACAGCACAAAATACTCCATAAATACAGAACGTTCTAACCAAATCTTGAGTCACTGAAATTATCTCATTGGCCTTTCCTCTTGAACAGAAAGCTTTGTCTCAGCTTTCTCTTTTTTTTTATTGCATTTCACAGCATTGGCATTCACTCTTCCTGGACTGGATCAGCATGAGTTCATCAGAACATGCCCAGGATTCCTGTTCCTGATGGCTCCACGATGCAGGATCTTGCTGAGAAGGAGCCCTCCTGGAGAAGGCTTCACATCCAGGCTGTCACTGCAGCTCCTGGCAGTGCCAGCACCCCAGCTGCACAGGTACCCCCAGCACACACAGCAGGGATGGTGCCAGGGAGGGGAGGGGACTCCACAGCTGCATCCCCCAACTGTGACTTGTGCCTGACCTGGCATGTGGAATTAGAGCAACTTTGGAAAGACAGGGAGCTTAAAGGCCTAAAAACATCTGTCCCCTGCTGCAGTTCCATGTCTTGTGGGTCAGTCTGTGCTGAGCTGTTTGACACTCACCCTCTCTCTGTAGAGTGAGAAAGGACCCAGCACACCCTGTGGCACACACCAGACCCCTGGATCCCATCTGGCACTGACAGGCCCATCCTGGGAGTTGGCCTTGCTGTCTTCATGGCTCAGGTGAAAAATGCTTGACAGTTTGGGGCAGTGCTTGTTTCTGAGGGAATTGTGAAGAATATTTACTTAACTTTTCATCGTGAAGACTCAAAGTCTGGATAGAAGGGGATCACACTACAGTAAGCAACAAAAAAAAAGTCTATTAAACAATCTTTGTTTTTTAAAAAAACTCAATAACAACAAACCCATTTGTCTGTTTCACCAGCAGAGCATTTTTGTGGGAGATCCCTATTTATCTGATTTATTAGAAATGCTCCATTGAGACAGAAAGCATTTTTCTAATAAACCAAGAGGTTAGCACTATTGTTTTCAGTACAGCTGACCCTTGGATTTGCTGTAAAACCAGAATCATTAGAAATGCTCCATGGGTTATATTGGAGCATTTCTAATGAAACAGAGGGTCAGCTGTACTGAAATAATGTAAAATATCTAGATTCATGAGAAAAACTCTACTGAAATGCATGGAGCGTTTCTAATAAATCCAGATTTTAGTGGAGCTCAACCCTGAATCTATTAAAACGTTATGAAAAAATAGTTACTGAGCATGCACCTTAAGTACTTTTTTCTGTGTTAATCTCTAATTTATTCTAAAACGCGTTGTAAAAATAGCAAATGGCATCAGTGAAAATTTGTTATTTAAAGTCTGCCATTTCCTCCCCTCCCAAGGAGCAGAGAGTCACTGCTGCCACCAGGAACAGGCACCTGGAATCCCATAAGCTGTGCTCCAGCAGCTCCCAGGAGCAGGGATGAGCAGCTCACTGCAGCCTGTCCCTCTCCAGGCAGATTCCAAATGTAGCAGGGCACACAAGGACCCATCCAGGCCCTTCCCTGGCATGGAGTGAGTGTTGGCAGAGCTGCAGAGCTCCAGGGAGGAGCTGCTTGTGGAGAGCTCTCAGCAATCCCAGCCTTTTCCCAGTGTGGGATTGTAGGAGGGATCATGGTGCTCTCACAGCCACCTAGCAGGAGGCTGGAACATCGCTGTGTCCATTCCCAGGGGATTTTTCCCTGGCTCCTGGGAGCCTGAAGTGTCTTCACTGAGAGATGTAAAGGATCTCTGCCTGCAGGAAGGGGCATCATAAAGAAAAGCCTTGATAGGAAATACAGGTGTGGTGCAGTTTGGGCACAGAGTGGGATGAATTCCAGGCACCTGGAATCTTCCACAGTCTGCAGGTGACAGTCCTGGTGGAGAGACTACATTGCTTGTACATAAAGAGAAATCCCAGTCTGACTTCCCCTGCAAGCTGGACATTTATTCTAAATCCACAGTCACATGGTCAGCAATATAGTTTTTTTAAGAGATTTTTTAAATTACCACCAAGGTTTTTGTACCATATTTAGTGTACAACACTATTCAAAGCCTGGTGGACTTCCAGGTTTTATTTAAGGCAGATTAAGCTGCTGTAATCTTGTAAAAGCACGTCCTAAAGATGAGATGGCTTGGGCTTAGTGCAGTTTCAAATCCCACACCCATGACAGGTGACATCTTTAACCTGTGTGCCCAAGTCAGCTTGGTAACTGCCTGAACACTGGGGCCTAGGGCAAGAAAAATTGGGTGTTAATTGCAGCATGTTATGAACCAGGACATGTAAAAACCAAAGAAGTCTTTCTAATTCATTTTTTCACATCAGAACAAGAAGTAAACTTTGGCAGGTTTATTTTAAGGTCTTGCAGCAGTCACTGCCTCACTTGGGTGATCAAAACTTTCCTCAGAGCAGAGCTGGAGTGAATTTTATCAGTTTTCCAGATGAACTTCTTGTGAAAGTTGTGGCAAGTTTTGGTGATGCTGATGCTGCTAATTCTCACTTCTCTGGTATTTCTAAAGCTTTATTATTGCACTTCTCCCCTTCTAGAACTGCTGCAGGCACCAGCCAGGCACAGCAATGGGAAGAGTTTGGAGAAGGGCTTGGATCAGCCCCCTGCTCTCAGGTAACACATCTCAAAAGCTCTGATAACAAAGCAAAAGTGATGCTTGGATTTATGGCTGAAAGAGCTGCATTGATCAGGCCAGAATTGACCAGACCAATGTTACATTGGGTTATTTCAGGATAATTTGCTTAAAATTCAGCATGGAAAGACAATGCACTCCTGCACGAGGCTGTTCAGGGAGTGGGCTGGTGTGTGCTGTAGCATTTTCCAGCACTGCTCTGGCTGCAGTCCCTGTGCTTTCAGCAGACAGCAGAGGAGCTGGCTCACCTCTGTTTATTTTATGAATGCACACACTCAGCCTGCCTGCAGCTTGTCAGCTTCTGATGCTGCTCCTTTTGGCTGCTTTGTACCCACATGTACAGGAAATGTGTAGGAAAAGTATATTAATATCATTCTATCTCAACAGATTTAATTCTTAAATGCTACATATACTTGGTTAATCTCTCATTTTAGAAGTAGGAAAGGTTAGATTATAACATCAGGTTAGCTCTCTTTGAAGCAGGTAATAATTAAGTTGATTCACTGTTGCAATTACTGTCAAATCCCCCTTAATTACCACGGATTTTATAGCAGCTTCATTATACGTCTGCTGTAATGCATTGTGGCCCAAAGGAGAAGTGTTGCAGGAAATTCTGCATAGCATGTATAATTCTAACCTGCAGTTAAAGCTCCTAGTGAAAGCCTCTGCACTAAATTTATCTTTTTTTGACATTTTCCCCCCTATTATTTAAAGCAGTTGAGCTGGAGTAACACCACTAAAATATACACCTAACTTCCTAAGTGAAAATGGATCTCTTCATAGGTATTAGGAATAAAAATGGGAAAATTATAAAATTAGTAGCAAATTATCCTTGGGAAACTGCTCAGCAAAAATGAAGAATACTTCTGGTCAGGTGTCACGGGGGGAGAAAACCTCTGCCCCATGTTGTGAGTCGTGCACCCCTGAACAACCACTGAAATCCCACTGAACACGATTTTTGAGGCAGTCAGAATCTGCTGGAGCACTCTGCTCTCCATGAATATTTCCCTCCATTGTTCCTTTTGCGTTTTATAAATGGAATTTTTAAAGCAACTCTCCTTTTGAACTGACCCTCCAAGTAACTCAGGGCCTGGTGAAACTGCTGCTTTCTGGCTCACGTGTCACTGCTTGTTTCCATTGGAAAAATCTTTACAAATCAGGGTCTGTAAATTGAGCCTGCAACAGTTCAAAACAGATAAGAGAATAATGTGTGCCATGGATTCCCTTGTAGGGAAGGAATTTACTCCCCAGCACATATTAGATGCAGAAAGGGCTCCAGTGTCAGTGACACTATTGGCAGCTGTGTTAACAGTGAAGGAGCTGCCTTTGTACAGCAGTACAGTTATTAAATTTCTCCAGAGACCATGACTCATTAATCAAATATTCATACATCTCTGTAAATACATGCTGAACAGAGAATAGCCTCAGAGCTGAGCATCCCAGCACAAGTGCTCTTTCATGTGGCCCTGGCCCAGCCCTGAGAACATGCGGTCATGTTTTGCATTTCTAATGGCCCGTGCGCTCCGGAGCACCCCGGTCCCTAAAAACAGAACACAAGTGATCTTACTGATGGCAAGTGTTACACAGCCACAATTAAAATTGCTTCACTATGGCTTCATACCATCTTTTTAAGAGTGAGGACAGTGAATCAATTCTTCTGTTCTTTGTTTACCATCAGACAAGTAACTTTTTCCCATACGGATGGAGGAACCCAAGGCCATGCTCCTTTTAATACAAGAATTTGTATTAGCATGGAAACAACAAACCAATGGTTGCACTGGGAAGGCCAAAAAACTTCATGTATTTGCAAAGGCATGAGCTTTTTGTGTTGAATAAATGCTGTATTTTGTGTGTCCTCACTGCCAGACAGAGACATCTCACCTGCTCCAGATGTGAGCACACCTCAGGTTTTGGCCTTGGCCAGGCTGAGATCACAGCCCAGAGCTGAAGCCTCTCTGAGATCAGCTGAAGTTCTGCTCTATGAGCCCTTGAAACAATTCAGTTTTCTGATTTTCCTAATCCACATGCAGGACTTTGGGTTTGAGTGTTGCAGGTTCTGACTGATGCTCCTGGTCCAGGCTCACTGTGGGCTGGAGCAGAATAATTCTCTTAAAGGGGGTTCTTTGTAAATGGGGGTGATCCCATTGCTGAATGAAGGTTTAAATTCTGTACTGTTGTGCTCTGCTGGACTCAAGGGAGCAGGGAATAGAAGCAATTACCTGAATTTTCAAGTCCAACTCACAGGAAGTGTGGACAGCACAGAATCCCAAGTGATCCTGGTAAGAGGAGGGATATGTACAGATAAATCCTGGAAAGAGGTGAGTCTCAGATGATATTCCTTCACAGCTTTTAGAGGCTGGGACATAGAATTCACCCCTGGAACCAGTCCCTAACTGCAGATTTGGAAGGGAAATTTGCATAAAATCCTTATGGCCCAGTTTAAGGATTGAGCTCCAAAAATACTTCCTTTTTAGTTTCCTTTCTAATAAATACAGATACTCTACTTAAGCACCTCCACAGCTCCTACCACATTCATTTTAGTGCATTTTAATTTTCCTTAACAAGGCTTGACATTTACATTTTAGAAAGAAAATCCTCTCCTATATTTAATTAGGGCACTGATTGAGACAGGATGGCAATAACCTCCCACACTTCTGTGTAAGACAGAACCCCCACCTTGCTCCAGGAGCCAGCACATGCCAAAAAAACCCCAGGTTTGGGTATCTGCTGTGTGCCATGCAAACACCACAAAGCTGTGATCACAAACCCCTTTCCCTCCTGTCCTGCCAGTCCTGGGCATCCAGAGTGATCCCAGTCCCTTCCATGACCTTGTCCACTGACCCAGCAAGCTGCTGGATGTAGATAATCCCTAAAACATTGACTTTAACAACCTTCCCTTGGGGCACAGGGATTCACAGGCAGGATCAGAGTGCAGGAAAGGAGGAGATGGAGAGCAGGAATAACATCTGAGTGCTGAGCTCACAAAGCCTTGGCTTTAACACACGCCTAAACACCCACCAGAGCTGGGTGAAAACAGCAAACATTTATTTGTGCATCTCCTTGCATAAATAAAACCCTGCTGATTTGCTTTGATGGCATTTACGAGCACATTTATTCATAAACATTAGAGTGAGCAAGTTTTTATTTGCAGGAGTGTTCATGGCAAACAAAAGCCTCGTGAATTCTGGTGTGAATAAATACCAGCGAGCTCTCACTCGAGCAGGGCTGCTGCAGTCATTAAGTAAAGCTCTTTTTACTATTCACACTGTGGATTCAGACAATTACAGCTGCCCGTGGACTGCTTACAAACAGGGAAGGGAACTGTTTATGGAGCTCAGTTCATCCAATTAGGCAGCAGGAGCATCTTGTGAAGACACCAAACCTCAGGGTCAAACCATGAGTGCCCAGGGCTGGATCCTGACGCCCTCAAATTCCTCTTTGGACCTTTACTGTCAATGCAAACAAGTTAGCAGCATTTAAAAATCCTTTTATGTGATGCTGGCATGGCCTAACCAAGCTGGTGGGAGGCTGTCCCTGTGCTGCTGGAATATTCTGCCAGAGGCTCTGGGTTTAGGGGCTGTGTAAGGAGCTGAAATGCTGCTGGATGCTGTGGCTGCCTGTGCTGCATGGCCTCCCATGCAGGGCTGGGGGAATGCACCCCATAATAATCAGCTCCAAGGTGGGAAAGGGCCATGAAATAACCTGGCCTCCTCTTGGAGGCTCCTGCTGCTCTGGCCTCCCTGGAAAAGCCCGGTGACCTTGGATGAAATGGTTGTGGAAACAGAATGTGGGGAGGGCTGGATTTCAAAGCTGCTGTTTGTGTTCCTTTGTGGCATTATTGACCTTTCATAACTCACTGATGGCTGCTTTTCACTCCATCATCCCCTTTAAGAGATTGTCAATAAGGCTGGAAATAAATCAGGTCTCTGGGGCAAGTCCATTTTCCTACTGGAATTAGCAGGGAACAGGAGATCCCTGCCCTGCCTCCACTGGGCACAACTGAACTGCTCAACTGCTTCACATTGACAAAGCTTCTGGTTTTGGAGGGGTGAAAAAGCCAAAAAAAGCAAAAAAAGAGCACAAAAGACAATAACAAATCAGGTTGGCCCCAGTCTTCCAGCTCTGCTGAAGGGTGGGGGATTGGTGAGAGAGAAAAGAAATCTTTAAAGAGGCATCACAAATCCCTGGATGGGGCTTGGAGCAGCCTGGACAGTGGGAGGTGTCCCTGCCCATGGCAGGGGTGGCCCTGGATGGGCTTCAAGGTCCCTCCCAACCCAGACCAGCCTGGGATCCTGGTATTCTATGAAACAAACATAGTGATGGTTTGAGTATATTCCATTTCCAGCCCCTCTGGAAGCTGGGCTGCAATTCTCCAGGCCCTGGTTCCCTCTGAGATCAGCTGTCTCTACCACCACCACTAAACAATTCCCTCTCCTAAAGGATCACTCTAGAAACTCCCATTTCAGGAGTGAAGACGGGGCAAACTCCACCTGACCCTTCCCAGGAGCCACCCCTGAGGGCTTGTGCCCCACGGAGTCAGAGCAGTGCCCTGGGCTTCTGGAAACTTCTCAGAATCCAGCTGCTGCCTTTCCTGAGTGCCTGGAGGGTGTTTTTAAAGGCTGGCTGGAGATGGGAGAGGCTGCAGAGGAAAGGGAGGTGGTGGCTGGGGGGTTTCCCCATGGAGGAGAGAAATCCCTCACCCTACACCCCTGAGCTCCCAGGGCAGAACCAGCACCCCCAGCAGAGCTCTGGGGTGTGATGGGCCTTGGTCACTGCCAGGGACAGCCAAGGTTTGGAAACAAGGCAAATATCCCTGCTGGAAAGAGAAGGAAGAGTCTCCACTGAGAGGCCTGAGCTTGTGCCAAGCTCACGTTAGATATTACAAAGAGAGAAAGGTTCCTTGTAAGGAGAAAAGAAATGGCAGAAAGGAGGGAGAGAAAAGGCTGTGAGGGGACAAAGCTCCGAGGCTGCAGCGCTCCTGTTTGGGCTCTCAGGCAGGAATGGGGGATTTGTGGAAGTCTCTCAGAAGCTGGGCCACTGCTGGGTGTGTGAGTAACTGATGCTCCTCAGGTTTGTGTTTGAAGGCAGCAGCAGCAACACTGATGACACAAATTAATTGCCTGGTTTTCAGCAGCTAATACAGATGAGGTAAAGAGAATTACTACACGATTAACATAGTTTCCAATTAAAGTCCCCTGTAGTTACCCAAAACCATTAATTTCTAGTAACCTGGTAATTTAACTTGTGTCACCCCTGTACACAAGTGCACCAGGGCATTCTGTGGGCTTCTCTGTGCTTAAGCCTTGGACAAAAACCATGATGAAAACAGCAATGAGTTTTTAACAATTATTTGTAGCAGGCTTCAAAGAAAGCCCCACTGTGGTGAACTAAAGGATTTGCTACAAATTAAAGGACCCCAACCCAGGTACTGTTCTGGCACTGCTACTTTTCTTTCCCTCAGTTAGAAAAAACAAGAACTTTCACTATTTAATGATTCAAAGATGTTTCAGCCACTACATTTTTTATCCAGGTGGAAAAAGACTGAGAGAAGTGACACTGTTCCATCTTTCTAGGGAAGTTTGCTGTTGGAATGACAGACCCACATTTTCCTTTTTAACATTTTTGTGCTACAGCTCTTGTAATTCCTTGTTGGGCATTGCCATTCCAAGGAACCAAAGGCCTTTGGAGGAGCAGCTCCTTTCTGCAGACACAACAGGCTTAGGTGGGATTTTCTGAAGGTCCCTGAATTCAGGTGGTGGAGTTGTGGAAGAAGGAAAATTCAAGCACCAAGCACAACTTGGTGTCTCATTTCTTGTCCGCTGCCACCCAAAGGAACCAGCCTGAGGCCTTTGCACCTCCTTGTGCTCCACTCACCAGCACTCTTCTCTCTTCTAGCTCTGACATCCACAATTCATCTCATTTTGACATCTAAATTCCATAAATATGTTGTTTACTCCCTCTTCTGGGCTATTAATGAAAAATATGAAGATCAAG
Source organism: Passer montanus (assembly GCF_014805655.1). Lineage (NCBI taxonomy): Eukaryota > Metazoa > Chordata > Aves > Passeriformes > Passeridae > Passer > Passer montanus. The sequence continues at coordinate 10,633,600 of NW_024367149.1, read as the reverse complement.
CCAAACATCCTCACATACCTGTTAGTAAAGTCGTATTATGCCAAATATTAGCAGGATGCAGCAGTGCAGAAGTTACTGATTTAGACAAATAATGTGTGGGGTTTTTTTTCCCTTGAAAACAAATGAACATTTTGCCTTTTTTGAGCATTAATTAACACATGCAAATGCACTCTCCAGCCCTGCCACAGACACAGATCTGGTCTAGTTCTGCTTGAAATTTATCCATTAGTCACTTCTTGCTCATAAAAGTAAAAGGTGCTTTAATGAACAAACATGGTGCTTATTATTTGGATCAGCAACACTTGTGCCTCTGGGCCTGAGCAGCACTTAGACCAGGTAACATTTGGTTTACAACACAACCATAAAGTCTGCCTTTATTGCAAATAAACAGAGTATTCACCCCTTACAATATTGGTTTAGATGCAGGATTATATTCACTGTTAGAGGATCTAATATTAATATAAAAGGCACATGCACTTCATGTTTTCATACCTCTTTTATTTCCCAAGCAGCATTAATATGGTTTTTTAAATATTGTATTTACTTTGTTAAAACATGAAACTATTTCTGTACATTTGTTTGCAATCTGAGAACACACACCACCAAGTAATCATTTGTACAGCAACAACACGTATCAAAACAAAAAATCATCACAGCCCAGAATTTTCTACATCCACCCCCCTTTGCTTAGATTTAAAAGCTGCTCTGGCAGGAGAAGCCTCACCATTATGGTAGCTGAAACAGGAAACAAACACTGCTCTCTTCTAATAATTGTCTCCAGCTGCTTTGATTGGTTGCAGTTAATATTAATAGTATAACCTTTAAAAATTGTGGGGAAAGGTAATACTTTATCTTCACTCCTCATATTAAGGCTCCAAAGCAAGCTTAATGAGAAACCATTAGAAAGTCATACTGCTAAATAGTATCTTAACTCCCAATTCAGCCTATATAATTATGGCAGGACTGCCAGTGACAGGGACTCCTGATCCATCAACCTCACCCTTCCAGCAGGAGCTGCTCTGGATGGTGGCAGGGTGGCAGCAGAGCTGGCAGGGCCACACAGCTGGGACTTGTCCCCTTCCCACAGGAACAACTCCAGCTGTGCTGCAGACAGGAACAACTGGATGTGCATCCCTGGCAAAGGCAGCCCTGCTCGGGAGTGGCCTGGAATGGCAGCACAGGAGGGCACAGGCTGGCATTTAGGGACTGGCCAGGCTTTGCAGGCTCTGAGCAAAGCATCTCCCTTCACTACCACAACACACAGACACTCCTCCAGCCAGCAGTGAGCAAAAATAATTAGCACATACATTAGTAACTGACATCTTAAAGACTTTTAACATATAAAACATTATCATCTTTATGAAAATAGACCAATTTCAGTACAGGCTTGCCTTTTTGGGGGAGGAATTCAGGTACATCTTTTATAGTTAAAAGGCAAGTGTTCTCCTGGACAGCTGCCGATGCTCTCGTGTAAAACGTCCTTAAAGCAAGACAAACTCCTCTGTACTAAATCTCTTCAGTCTTTTCTTCTCATCCTCGGAGAAAAGGTCATTTTCTTCATGGAGTGGACTGGAAGCAAAGTCATAGTCTCTAGAATGACCCTTGACAAAAGTAAACAGGGGATATTTCTCCTTGGATGAAGATTTCAGCATCTATAATGTAAAACAAACCAGATAAAACATTAATTGGAAATGAAGAAATACAGCAAGCACAGATATTCACCTGCTGATGACTGCCAAGTAAAAAATGCATTATTTTAATTATCTCATTAGACAAAAGCATTGCACAATCTAAACATTTCCCCCTCCTATGAGATATTTCCTTTCTCAGGTAGCTGCTGATTTCCTGCCTATCCCTGTTTCTGAGCACACAGATCACCTGTATGTGCTGTCAGACTCAGTGCAACAAAGAGAAAGATAAAAGGATAAAAGACAGAAGATAAAAACCTCTACAAAATAGTTAATGACCATAAGGGTCTCCTCAAGCCTAGGTGTGAATTCTGCAGCTACTGAGCATCCTGGGGGGATTTTTACTGTAAAATCAGCAGGTGCAATATTCAGTGTTTTTATTAGAAGTTCAAACACATTCACCAATGTAAATAAGGCAGTCAGGAGCACGTGGCTCAAACCAGATTGGTGACAGCCACAAGAAACCAGGGGGCCCAAAATCTTTTCTTTATAAATAAGAAAACTGAGCATGGAGGAAGGGGGTGTGGGGAATGATAAATACTGAAACAGATCAGCAAAACATCTTTAAGAGCAGATAAAACCCCACTAAATACTGAAAGACATTTCAGCCTTTCAGGGTGTTTTGTCCACTGATTTACTTTTTAATTTGTTTTACTTTTTCCTCCCTGCTTGGGAAAAACCAGCCCAGTGTTGCAGTGGCTGCAGAACTACATCAGACTAGAGATACACGCTGTGAAGAACTAAAAATCACTGAGCACCATTTCAGGAGAACAATCAGTATAAAACTGTAAAAAATCCCCAAAGAGATCTTTAAACAGTAAGAACTATTTCAAAAATGACTGTCAGGGGTTGAGGGGGCATTTAAAAAGTAAGAAAAAAAAATCAATCCCAGTAAAATCCTGGGGTTCCACTGCCTTGTCTGTGCTCAGCTCTACTGAAATTTCCATTTTCACAACTGAGGGAGGTGAGGAAACCCTGAACAGCGGAACTGGGGAAGGAAATACCTAACCAAAGTCCAGGGGAACCTGGTCAAATATGTGTAACTCTCATCACACCACATCTCAACAGTGACCACAGAGAATCTGAAACTCTAAACAACTTGCAAGTTTGCTCGAGACAGCATTACAGTGATAGCTAAAGGAGTTATTGATAAAATCAGTGTTTCTGTGATATTTTCAGAATTTCTGTGTTACACTGTCACTGCAACAAGAACTCTTGGTGCTGAGTCCATGCCTATCCCTCCCTCAGCTCCAGTTCTTCTCTCATCTCTGCTACATGTGGGCCACAGACAGGCAGGTGCAGCTAGCTCTGTGATAATCCCTAGGGATTATTTATTTTCTGGCATGGGCTTGGATAGGGAAACAACTCCCAGAGGGGAGCCTGAATATGGTTTGGAGAGAGTTGCACCCATCACCCCACCTGGGCCTCAGTTCTGATGCCCTAATTTATCTGTCTCTAAATGTCCTTGTATGTTTATGAGGCCCATAATGTTTATCCTCAAGTATTAAAGCTAAATCTTATCTCACAACTCTTATTACCCAAAAAAGCAGGTACAACCTGGATTTTTTAGTTCAGCCCTCACAGGGCACACAAGGAATGCACTGAGCTTTATGGTTCAAGAATCACCACACTACAATGGCAAACAAAGGGAAAAATAAAGGAAGAGAAGGAAAACACATAGGAAGTGAAGGAAGGATTGCAAGATCAATGGATAGAATGTTTCTGACATTGTCCCTCTATCCAAACTTTCCCCTCTTTTGAAACTGACACTGCCTGAAAAGTATTTCTAGAAAATAATGTCACTGATATTAAAGAGCTTCTAAGACACCAGGATAATAATTCCAACGCTTGGATCAGTCAAGAGTATTTTCACAAACTGTGTTCAGGAAAAAACTGTACTTAATCCCAAACTTGAAAGAACAGAAATAGGAAAAAGATAACTTCTGGTGGAACTGATTTTGTAATGAGATTTTTTCCTACCATGTTACAACATTCTATGTGACAGAACAGGAAAAGATGGAAGAACAGAAACTTCACTATTTAAACTTTCCATGGATCTGCTGCTTAGGAACTTCTGTTTCATGAAATCTATTTTCTACCTCTCTGGGTAAGAATCAAAGAAACAACTTCAGCATCAATCAGTATCTATTTATTATAATCAGCATAAAGTTAAAAAAATGCTTTTTTGGCTGTAGTACTCATACCACTTCTCATGACATTCCAAGTGCTGGACAAACATTAATTCCTCGTGCTGCTGTGGTAGCTGCTGTGGTTGGAATACTAACATTGAGTCCATCTGCTGCTGCATCAGCATTTTCTGAACCCACCGAACACAGAGCAGAGATGATGCTGCATTTCATGCCCTCACACACTGGACTAACTAAGGAGAAAAAGCCTTGATTCCAGTGGGACCTAAATGAATCCCGAGCAGTTTTTCCAGGGGAAGGATGGAGTCAGACAGATTTGCTGGGTGGCACCTGCTCCGTGGAGCTCGGAGCCCTGAGCTTCCCAGCAGGAGAAGCCCCTTGTGCTAGGGAGAAATAATGAACAATTTGGGGTTGCTCCAACACCTCCCTTCCCCCCAGCATCTCCCCGGGCTCCCGGGCCGGGCTGGAGGGGACATGGCCACTTCACGAGTGCCACCTCGTGGGCCCGGCCGGCGCCAGCCCCGCTCTGCAGCCCAGCCCGGCCTCCCTCCGGGAAAACCCGCCGGGATGAGCGCCGAGCTGCGCTGCTGGCACGGCGACGGCAGCGACAAACGCCACAAAGAGAATCGGGGCCGCCGAGAAGGGCGAGCTGCTTCTCCTCCCGTCCCCACACCCCGCTGAGGGATGGGTCTGGGGACTCAGCACCTACCTTGGTGATTTCTTCAGAAGCCTTCTCAAAGTCCTGCACGGTCCTACAGTAAAATCCTATCGTGCAGCTCGGGTCCATCTTTTTGAAGGACATCTTTTTGGGAGAAGGACAGTGGAATGACTGCAAGTTTCCCAATGCAAAAACACAAAACACTGTTACAGTCAGGAATGGCACAGATCCATGCGTTTATTTTCAGCTTTAAACCATCCAATCCCCTGAATTAAACCCCAGCACACACTTTGGAAGTGATTTCTCCTACCCCCCCCCAAATATCCAAGTGATTCCACCCTTCCCCAGCGGTGTAAAACCTCCTGCTGTTGAGGCTGCATTCCCAAACTTCCCCACACACCAGGTTAGTTTGGAATCTGTCACAGCTCTGCTGCTCCCAGCAATACTTTATGAATATTCCCAAGGCAGAGAAGGTGAATGCTCTTCTGCAAATTGAATTTGTAACAGCTTTTGCACTATCTTACAGCTTTACTACCACTGCCCAGTGCCCCTTCCCTCCCCCAGCCTCCATAAAAGAGACATAATGGAATAAACCAACCTCATGCATTTTCCTTCAGTAAATGAAATGGGCTCAAAAACCCACAAAACACACAAAAGCAAAACCATATTACAATGATCCACAAGTAGGGAAAAACCAAACATGCCCTGCTTTACAAATGGGTTTTTCCTCACATGAAATCTCTTTCCCTGACAGATGCTGCCCCGCCAGTGCTGTGGGCTGATACTTTCAGCAGCCCTGCTGTAAGAGAAAACAAACACAAAACCCCCTTCCCCACGCTCCTCACTCAGTTTATGAGGGAAAAAATAAGTATATCCCATCTACCCTGATTCTGTGGTTATTTATTACAGGCACTGCAGTGGTGGTGAAGCTCTTTGTCCAGTAACTGCAATTATTTCCTCAGAGGGAGCCAGTCCCCTCCACTCTGCCTCTAACACAGAGGATGACCCATCATCCTCCCTCTATTAAATCTCTTTTTTTGCTAATCACAAAAATCAATCCACAGAAGACAGCACTGGTTCCCAAATCCGAGTGTAACCATCCCTGCAGCAGTTTTACATAATAAAATATATTGTTCTTTCCTGGTGATTACAAACCCGAGAGGTATTTCTGTAAAACCTCTGCTAAAAAATATCCACCAAGATGATTAGGGCTATTCCTGCAAGATTGATTTTAGTCACTGCTTTTTCTCCTCACCTTTTTCATAAACAGCAATTGTATTTTTAATATTAATTCCTGAGTTATCAAATGTACTTAAAAAAAATTAAAAAACCAAATCCTGCCTTCCACATCCCATTGCAGCAGCAAACCTTTCCCTACAGTTGTGCAGGAGGTTTAATGCTGCACAAATCACTGCACAACAAAGAGAAGTGGGGAGGATTTTTTTCCCCCATTCCTCCAAACAAATGGATGCTGGAAGCCAATACAGAGTGGATTGATTTCCAACTTATTCTGGACAATTTGTCAATTTTGAAAATACTCCCTACAGATAAATCTAACAAGCAACTATCCACACTAAGAAAGCAATTTCTGTTTACTTTTGACATTTCTGGACAAAGATATAATACTATTAAATGCAGCAAGCATTAAATTGCAATCTATTTTCCGTCTGCAGGAAAGCATTAGGATGAGATCAAGCCAAGCTGGCAGCTTGCATACCTTCCAAACACAGTCTAAAACCGTGGTATTATTTAGAAATTCAGATTAATGCCAGTCTGCAGCACAATTTTGAGGCTGAGTCATAGGAACAGAACCCAAAAGATGTGTTTTTGTAGCTTGGCCACAGCAGGACCTTAAGGAATTCACTTCAGCTCTGCTGCTCTGTGCTCTTCCACCTTTTGTGGTTTTTCCCAAACTGTAAAATCTTAGGGGGCACTGGAGCAAAACACAGTTGTGAGGATAATAGGGAAGGAGCTGGGTGATCATCCCAGGCAGAGCTGGCACTCACCAGCTCTTCTCCAGCATCTCAACAGGGCAAACCTAAAGGCATCTCTGAACACAGCAAACTTCCTGCCTGGGTATCTGCTGACCCATTTTGCTGCTGTGTTCTTCTGCTCCATCCGGAACCTTCTCATTTCCTAGAGAATCTTCCACTTCTGTATTATGTAACATGCTAACTCAAGCATTCTGTTAAGCATAAATCATGGAAAACATGAAGTGTTTGCTGTAATGGCTTGACACCAGCCCTGTGTAGGGCCTCTGAGATTTTTTTATTTATATATGAACAGTTCTCCTGAACACCATTTTGCTCCAGCTCTGCTCTGGAGCAGCTGCTGCTGCCCTGGCTGTGGATGCCCCTCAGGATGAGCCAAGAGCTGCTGGAAGTTCACCTGAAGTTGGGCACAAGAGCAAGGAGAGTTTGTGCGGATGGCCCTGAGGATGTGACTGAGTGCTGAGGCCACTGAGCACTTCCTTGCAGCTGACACTGTTTTCCCAGGACAGCTGTAAATTGAGCTCTCTAATCACCGCCTTTAGCTCCCTCTATTTCCAGGCTCCTGCTATTGAATACCACAGGAATTCTCCCTGATGTTGCTTGTAATTTGAATTAAAAAAAAAAAACAACAAACAAATAAAAAAACCCAGAAAGACAAACTATCAACCCCAAACCCAAACAGGTTTAAGATCTACAAATATAATCTATTTTCTTTGATGGAAAATCACTTAAATGAAGTGATCATCTATTTTGGAGATTTTATGATCATTAAAAAGAAAACAGATGAAGATTAATGAAGTAAAAATTAAACCTCCATATTGAGATTTAACCTCTGGTCATTTTTGTTGATTATAGGCCTATAAAGAAGGGCAGGACATTGATAAATAACATGTAACTGTAAAACCATAAAGCTGCAGCTAGCTAGAACAGCTCTAAATAATTAGTGTTTGATTCATATGGGAAGAAAACAGTGCCAGCTCTATATCCATAGTACCTCAAGAGGGAAATCCTTTATGCTGACATCTACAAAAGATTGGCAGTAATGAGGATCCATGTAAATCAAACTGTCATCTGCAAGGACAAAACAGAAGACAAGTAATTCAAAAAACACCTTATTATTACACTGCTTACAATCCAATTTCTATGCAGAACAGCTGGAAAAAAAGCCAGTGAGTAACTGCTTGCCAGGCTGATACTCATTGACTGAAGCATAGGTTTTTGCAGGACAGATTAACTTTTGCATAATCAAATATGCTTGTATAAGCAGAATTTTTATAAAGTGATGAAACTGTCATTTAATTTTTGGTGATAAAATTACTTTTACAAACACACAATTATATTCTGGAGTTTGCATATGAAAAATGTATCGCCCTGCTTCATCCTGACAGCAAGAATATATTGCTTGTCATTTAGGCATCAACTAACACCACTTAAAGCAGGAGAGAGTAAATACCTAAATAAGAACTGCCAGGCAGGAACAGCAAACGCTCCTCAAGTTTGGTGAAACAGATAAATTATGCCTTGTTTATGCAACAAGGGAAATTAAATGTACATTTTACAGAATCCAATTACTCCGTGGGGTAAATGACAAATGGCTGGACTTGGGGAGATGTGATGAATTAATAAGGTACTCATATTACTATTTTAATCACGCTATTTCCCACTGCTTCAGTATTAACTTCCTACTCTGAGAGAAAAAAATACTGAGGAGACATAACACACTCAAACACTAACCTTGGAATCCAGCAAAGTAATAGGATTGCTTGGGTCTGCCACCAATGATGCCAACACAGTACTCCAGGCTTAAAATTCCCTACAACAAGAACAGGGAATCAGTAAGATTAACCAAAGTATTACACTGAATTAAAATATTTGCTTTTTGCTCTTTTAGGCAAATAGTTTTGGGGTTTTTTTTAAGATTGACTCCATGACTTCCTGGGGCTTGACCAAAGTGAAACCACACCAGCAGATATTCCAGGGAAAATCCTCCCTTCCCATGAGACAGCCACATGTTTTTGGGGAGGAGACAAAATATCATGTCACACACTGAGCACTCAGTTCCTCAGTCCAAACATCCCCAAGTACTGAGATTTCCAGCTTGCACACACATTTACATCCTGTGCCCCTGGGGACTCTCTTCCTTTTGCACTCAAATGGACAAGCCTGGCCAGAGCATCAGCTTTTACATCCTGGGCAGAAATGCCAGCTGAAGTTAAGGGGAATTAATTACAAGGTCCAGCTCCAAGAACAGCTGCCCCACATCCAGGGAGGAGAGAGAAACACACAACAGCCAGGCCCCATAAACATCCCTGGAGGTGGCCTGGGGGGCAGAGGAACCAGAACCTTCTGAACTTTTGGGAAGAGGACATTACTAAGAGTAAGAAGAGAATTTTTCTTTCAACAAAAAGATTGATATTGTCACACTACTAACACCAAGGCTTCTCAAGAGAAAATCTTCCCAGGTTAGACAAGGATAAAGTCACTTAAAAACCTTCCCTGAGATGCTACAGAGTCAAATCCAGCATGGTTTACACCATGGTTTACACCACCAGCTTAAGGAATTGATGCTTATTTAAAATACAAATAAGAAGTTTCCTTAGAAAACTTCTTTAAAATATAAAGGAGAAGGTTTCATTAGCAAATGCTCTGAGCATCACAGAACATTCAGGCAGATCAGAGGCAAAGGCTCCAAGAGCCAAGGAGGGCAGAGCAGAGAGGGAGCAAAGCTGCTCAGAGTAATGGATAACTGTTTAATCTATGGCAAGCTTCTTGTAAAAGTGAATATAAAAAATTTATCAATTTTCACCCATAAATATAAAACCCTTTGTAGAAATTACCTCTTGTGCTACATTCTAAAATCTGCATTTTTAACTTAAAGCCAGGCTCCCAAGAAATGTGGTCACTTCTTGGGAGCAGACACTGGAGTGACTGATTCAGGCAATTGAGAGCCCTCTTATCTCAGCCTCCATCAGGCTGCAGCAGCCTTGGCAAGGGAGCAGCAGGAATCACTCAGTGCAGCCAGCTAAAAACTGAAACTTTCCCAAACCAACTGTCTGAAAACGTAAGGAAAATAATCAGGGAAAATTTTAATAACAATTTAAGTTCATAACTTAAAGGTCTTCACCAGTCCATCTTCCCACACCAGCAAAAATCAAAATGTTTTCCTGAAATGTTACAGTGAAGAGACAGCCCCAAAATAAATCATGTTTCAGTCTCTCAGCCTTTGTCTGTGCTCCTACACTGGAGTAAATGAAAAATGAACCCAAAACTTAAAGATAGATCAAGAGGAGCATGGAAAATGAAATAAAAGCAGCAGGGCTAAGAGAACGAGCCCTTCCCTAAGAGGAGCAAGAGGCAGATTACAGCACATCCTCAGGTGTCTGCAGAACCTCTGCTGACAAAACCACAGCACAGACCTTCCCCCTCTGCCTTCCCCTTGAGTTTGCCTTTTTTCCAGCTCATTTTTATTGTGGTTACTGCTTGCCACTCCTGTACCACCATGCTCAGAAACATTCATCCAGACAGGGAAAAAACAATTCAAGGAGTGAATAAAAAAAATCAAAAATTCCATGGGAACAAAGAGACAAAAGAAAATGGGAAGAACAGACAGGCAACAACTTAAAACCATTTGAACCATTTTCTTATTTAAGAAAATAAGAATCAGAGCAAGGAATGGAGTGTATCTATATTTTAAAATGCTGCCTGATCCTTAGTTACATATGCTATTAGAGTCCTGCTAGATTAAATTACCATTTGTAATTTGAGGCACTGCATTAATGTCTTTTCAGGTGGCTGCTGGAGGAGCAGGACAGTTATCACTGCTTTACCAAGGGACATCATGTGCTCTGCAATTATGTCTGATCTTGTAATAGGGAAATTTCAAATCTGTAAAGTCAAACTTTACAACCTTCAACTGTAAAATCCCCACCACACGTTTAATGGGGAGAATCACCCTCGTGAAGCTGCTTTTCATATCCCCTTGTGCTACTCTTTGAAAAATGATTGAACTCTCATTTCATACCTTTACAAACTCCAGGTAGTCTGTGTTTGTTCTCTCCCCACCGAGCCTCACAGGAACCAGAATAATTACAGCTTTTGTGCCTGCCTTCCCAGAATCCACAAGAGAGCACTGCCTGTCAATAACATCCGAGCTGTAGACTGAGACACACAGAAATATTCAGATTTCAAACAGAACCTCCAGGTTTAGAGACACACCTGCAACGTGGCATCACAGTGTGACAAACTAGAACTGCAGCCCCTGCAAACCTTGCTGTCCTCCCAAAACACAGCCCAGGTGTTGGAGCCCTGGGTGCTGAGAATTTTGGGCTTTCTGTGCTGACAGGCACTGACCCCCAAGAGAACACTGCATTTAACCTAAAGCCATGGAGAAGGCTTCCAAAATTGAATTATAGAACTAGAATTATAGGTATGTAGTTTAAATAGAAGTGTGTAATACCACACTGTGAAAAACTTAAAGTTTTAGAATACAGTAATATATATATATATGTATATAGCAAGATAGAGGTTTTAGAACAGTAACTAGTCCTTCACCTTCTTCTTCATGACTTTAAGTAATATTGTGTAATTAGATAAACGAAAGTCCACATTACAAGGTACAGCTAGTTGGTTATTAAGTTAAAAGTAAAAATAATTTAAGTATAATTTCTTAATTTGACAATTTATCCTTTAAAACCTTACAAAAAGAGAGATAAAACTCAATTTAAAAATTGTTAAAGTTCTATAGTACTTACAATTACAGTACTACACAATTTATAAGACTGTAATATAAATAAGAACTAATAATCATCTAAATCCAAACAAAAAATACCATCTCACAGATTAATCCCAACCTTAAAGGAAAAAAAAATAAAACTCAACACCCAGGTGACTCAGACCCAGGGCTGAGCCTCCTCATTCCCAGCAATATTTTGTGGAAGGGGAATTGCTGCTGCTGAGTTGCAATGCCAAGGAAATGCAGAAGGGGTAGGTCAGGAGAAAGCCAATAAATATTTATTGCTGCATATAAACTTCTGAAAGGAATAATTAAAACTTGAAAGCTTCCAACTAACAGAAACATCTACATGTAACAGGAAAAGAGGCAATAACTGATTTGCTGATTTGGAATTCCACTATAAAATACCAAACCAGCAATGAACAATCTGCACATACCAAGAGCCCCTTTGTCTACATAATTCAGTTTTGTGGATCCACCTCGTTGGGATTTTTTTCTTTTAAAGCTCTATTGTTAAGTGCTAACTGAAAAGCATAAAAAGCACTTAAAATGTTTGCAAAAATCTACAAAATCACAGTTACCTGTACAATCCTGGGCAACGTAGACTGTTACTCCTTGCAGCTCAGGGTCTCTTGCTTCTTCAACAGCTTTTCTAAGTACAAACACAAAACTATTTAACTTACCATTCATTAAAAAAATAACAATAAACAAACATTATTTTGGTTTTTTAGAAACAGGTTGATTTTAATTATTTGTGATAGTTTTTTGATTGTTTCCGTTTTTATAGGGGTTATTTTGTTTAATTCAAGACATCTTCCCTTCCTGATAAACACAGATGGTGGGGTGGGATTTTTTACTTGTTTTTAAACAGTGAAAAATAAGAAATAACCAAGATCCAGCCTGTATCTTCCATGGATGTCTTGGCATCACGTTTTTTCCCAAGCCAAGATGACAATGTCTGGCTATTTAGGAGAAATAATGAAACAAACCCAGGCCCCAAATCCCACAATAACTTACAATGAAACTCATATTCATTACTTTATTTCTTTCTGTTTATAACTATTTTCTGTCATGTATATTGATGATAAAGGCTAAGTTTGCTGACAAAAATACTATTTTCAACTCATTAGATCCCTTTATTTGACCTCAGTTCATATAACAAGCCACTAATTAGCACCTGGAAATAAAGTTTCACCACAGCTTTCAAAAAGATAATTACAATATCAGACTCTCCTCAAAAGACTAAGAGTAACAGAGCTAAAAAGTAAAATGAAATCCCTGTTGATAGTCAGAACCATGGTCTTTTATCAGGGACAACATTTGCAAAGAAAGGGAACTGTTCAAAATGCAGGATTTACCTTTGAGTTCAAAGACACACCTGCATTGCAGGGTCACTATCCCTTCATTCCCCACTCTCTTTTGAGGAGTGGTTGAATGCAGGCATTCCCAAGTTATGAGGGAGCTGTACACTGTCAGTGCTGCTGCAAGAGACAAAGATCCAGCAAAGGAAACCTCTGCAGGGCTGGAAATCACCCCTGGGGTTGTGGTGAGTGTAACTCTGCACTAAACCCTCTCTGCTCCCGTTAGGGACACAGATAATTTAATAGATAATTCATTAAAGCAAGCAAAAATTTCTGACTGCTTCCATCATGAGAAAAAAGTAGAATAAAACACATTAAAAATGCTAAACTCCTACATCCCTATTTGCATCTGCACGGATGCACACCTGATTATTTCAGTACAGCTGCACTTCAGATTAACATAACATTTACACTAAATATCAAATTCTTCTATTTTTATATATATATAAATATATAAATGCATGAACTTTGCCTTCTGCTGCTTAAATGATTTATTAGTGATTTAGTTTATAGGTAAACTGGAATCCACTAAAAAAATAAACATGTAAGACTACAAAAAAACCCCAAAACATTCAAAGAACTGGGTATCAAGGCTCATACCATGGAGAAATTTGACTTTCGACTTTTTTTTAACCACGCTGAATGTCACAGACCCTTTACTTTTACTGGGATATAATTATAATATTAATAGTCCCATACATTTACAGTTTCACAAGAATTTGATGTGTGCAAAGAAATGCTGAAAACATCAATTTTAGCTCTGACATTTCATTACACTATCAGTACATTACAGCCCCCAGGTTACAGTATAAAAAAAAAAATCTCTAATGTTATGCATGTTCCAAGGTTGAAAGAGTGGTTAGTTTTTAGAACGTTTCACTAAATGCAGCTCTACTTAAAAGGGTTTGGGAGAGATACTTGGGATTGTACAAGAAAACAGGAATGTTGTGTTTTTTCCTGGAATAGGATTGACAAAAGCTCAGCATTCATTCCTGCACCTGCTGCTGTTTCCCTTCCTGCCTACGAAAAAGCTCTGAAACTGCTCCTGATATGGGTGTTTTACAAAGCCAATAATGAACAGTTTGCTGCTCAGTTAGGCTGAAGCAATCTCAGGACACTCAGAAATGCTCCTGTGTGATGTGCCAAAGGAAAGGAGCAGAGAGCTGAAGGTGTTTTACCTCAAAATGTGAGCGACCACGGCGGGCCCGTACCAATCCCCCGCCATCTTCCCCGACTTCTTCCCATACTCTATCAGCTGGTGCAGCCCAAAGGCTGCCAGGGGGGAGTCCCCAAACCAGGAGATGATTTTCCTGTGATAAACCTCATTCCTCCTCTCGGTGACATCCCAGTTCCTGCTGGCAGGGGGCCGGGCCAGCAGCCTGGGGTCCCTCTCGGCCGTGAGCGACGCCTCGAAGGAGGCCGTGAGCTTCCTCACGGTGCTGCTGGTCCAGGACTCCGAGTCACAGCTGTCCATGTCCAGGGCTTCTGGCCACACCCAGGCTGCAGCAGAAAGGCAAAAGCCATATTAACATTCATGTGATGGCACAATTAGCAAAGCACTTCCCTTTGGCCCCCACGCTCATTAAAGAGATTTGTGTGTTTTACATGTCGCTGTTTGCAGGTGAACAAAGAATTCTAGAAGAGCAGGATTTGCTTGGATTTGCTGGTGACCATCCCAGTCAGCTGAATAAACAAGACACACCTGATTACAGGTTAGAACTCCGTCACATGAATGTTACTTCAATGCTATCCAAAACCCTTTTTTCCGTGTCAAACAAGAGGTTTTAAAACCTCTTAATTCTTCTTATTTTTCAGTTATTAAAAAACCATGCAGACCTGAGGAATTATTGATGTAAAAGAAAACATTTCTTCCTGGCAAAATGGCAAAGGAGATCAGCAGAAAAACAGGCAGGCAGGTTTTTTTAATTCACTAAATTCATTAATTCCTTTTGATTACATGGCAAACTTGTTTAAATATCATTCAGTATCTTCAGCCTGCTTTTCTAGCTGATGGTTTCCCTATGGATGCATCCCACACAGCATTCCTCCTACAGAAAGGGGTTCAGCAGGCCCAGGAAGATGCCTGGAATTCTCCCCCAATTCCAGCAAGTACTCCCAACACAGCCAGCTCAGTGGAACATCCTCACAGGCCCTGCTGTTCTGGGCTCTCAGCTTCACACTCCAGCCAGTGTCTCAAGCACAGGCATTTCGAAGTAAAACTTCAAATTTAAAATCAAAACTCATTCACAACAACATTCAGCAGTATCTGGAACATTCCACATGGCAGTGGAAGTGTAAATATCTCAGCTAGAAACTTCAGGGAAGTTTTGCTTCCTAACAGAAACAACACCATTAAATGAGAACGAAAACGTCTCTGGGAAAAGAGTAAACAGCCATGAAAAACTTCCTGTAAACACCTAAATATGTTTCCAAAGCTGCCCAAACCTCATAAAAAGCTTTTCAAAAGATAATTCACCAGCTGTCAGAAGACCAAGTGAGGAGCAAAGCAGCCCAGGAAGACCATCCCTACCCCATCTTTCTGTGGATTTGGATTGCCACAGGAACAAGAGCACTCTGGAATGACCCCATCATCTTCCAAATTAGGATACAAGGGGGACACACAAGGAATTCTTTAGAACCATGGATTTTAAAGATAGAAACCTGAGGCTTTTTTTGTTTGAGGTTACTTCCAAATGAGCCATTACACACTCCTGCTCACAGGGAGTCTTCTGGGCAGGTCTTTAAATGTATGTATAAGAAGAGTGATATTTAAGGGATTTGTGTTCTCAGCAGAAGTATTTACAAACTTTTTAATATGTGCAGTCAGTTATTTAACTCAGAATGTTTTCTGAGTTAAATATCTACAGCCAAAGGCACATTCACTGAGCCAATCCCACAGCTCAGTCCTGACACTGCCAGGAATGGAGACTTTGTGCTGCAGCTGGGCTGGGACCTTGCTCCCAGCTTCCCTCAAAGCTCCACAGCCAGGGCAAAGTGTGATCAAAACAGGCTTTCAGAAGGATCTTCTGCTGAAGAGTTCCTGAGAGCCCACACATGGCTGAGCAAACAATGCCCTGTGTTCTCTCAACCCCCCCGAGCTGCCTCAGGCCTGTGCCTTGGCTCATTCTGAAGCAAGCAATGCATGATTGTTATGAAAGGGACTGGGAATGGGATGGAAAGAAAAGGTGTTTAACTCTGCCAACCTAAAATACTTCTCTGCAGGATATGGCTCAGCCTGGAAGAAGGAGGAGGACATGGACACTCAGCCCATGACAGCAGGAAGTGTCCCAGAGCTCCTAAAGCTTCAGCTGGCTGTGACTGAGGGAGGACTTTGGGACAGACAGTGGTAAGGAAAAAAGGGAAGTTCCTCTCTAAGTACATGGGGGGAAGGGAAGGAATGACACAGTGAACATTTCCACACAGAGAATGATGTATTGAAGTTAGATTAGAATCCTTCTAGGAACTCAATATATTAACAGCAGAAGAAATTCAATAATGGACAACTTTAGAACTGATAAAAGAACATCACTTCTGCCATAGCCCACAGCTATAGGCTGGGGAACTCACTCCTACATCTGGAGTTCAAGAAACAATCAAATTTCCAGAGAACTGGGCATGTGCATGGGTAAGAACACCCAGACAGGAGGATCACACTTTTGTGATGTGTTAACTCACACTTGGATATTGGGAACTCAACAGAAGTTTGCTTTGGCACACTTTGGTTCTCAGAAATGGAAGGACAGGACAGCCCAGTCTCTGTGCAATGGACAATTCCAACAGGAGTGAGGAGCCCACAACCAAAACCAGCTGGCCCTTCAGATTTGGGATAAAAAAAGGCCATTTTGGTCTCTACAGAATTCCTGTGCTTATGCAAACACAGATCTCTGCTGACTCACCCCTCCCAAGGAAATGGAGCATCAGCCCCTGAGCCAGCAGCATCTGCCCCGTTCTGAGCGTGCAGCCCCAGCCACAGTCTGTGGTTAAAGCAGAGCCCTTGATCTGAGGGAACTCCTCCCTGTAGGTCAGCCAGATCCTAGAAATGAAATCCTTGCGGAACTCCTCGACGTTCCCCGAAATCTCGGTGCTGATCTTATCAAAATTGGACCCATCTGTAGAGAGCTCCCCAGATTCTGCAAGGCAAAGCACACGTTAAGCTTGAATTAAAGCACTCTTGTTATTAGAAAGCAAATAACAAATATCAGATTTAGTAGAAAAACAAATTTACAAAAATTCACAATTGCCTCAAGTACAACAAAGGAAAACTGGAAGGCAAAGGTAACAGAAATGTGCCAGATTAAAAAAAAAAAAAAAAGGAAAAATCAGAAGAACCATGCAGACACCACTGTGCCAGTGGAACCACTGACCTGCACCTAAGTGCTTAATTCACCCAACTGTGAATGGTCAAATAAAGAGAGAGACTTAAAAAACTGCACACTGGAAAGTGATAACAAAGGTGTTGGTGCAGTGACCCAGATCAGGCCTTGTCACTGCTTCCATCAGGAGTTTTTAGAGAGGAAATCTCCAGCTGATGGTAAATTAAATGCAAATTACAACACAAATTTTTACAGAAATCACAAGGTTTTGGCGTAAAATCTGAATAAAGCAGGTTAGGATGGGTTGCATTAGAGGTGGACATTTAAATGAGTATTTTCTAAGATTTTCACATTAACATTTTGGATTTGGTAATGTTAATGCCAGTCTTTCTAGACTATTAAAAATACTTTATTCCTGCTGAGGAAGACTGGAATGAGTGAAGAGCTCTGTACTCACCCTCAGTTTTGAAGTGGTAACATTTTCCCAGCAGAAAGACTGGAGAGTTCCTACTGAAGTAAGTTTTTGTTTTCAACACCCAGCCTAAAACGGATGCAAAACAAACACAAATTTGTGACTGAACTTTCCAAAAGGAAATGCTAACAGCATCTGGTTAAGCCAAAGCTAACCCTTGAAAGGAGAATAAAAAAAACCCATTGATATTGGGTTTTGGTCTCATTAAAAAATCCCATAAAAGGTGCAATGGCCACTATTCCCTTTCAACCATGTGACAGCCTTAAAGAAAGCAGGAAAAAAAGCATCTTTTCATCTTGTCAGACATCTCCAAAACTCAGCTATGATTAAATAAAGTTTATCAAAAATCTGGTGGTAAATCGGAGCAACCTCAGTCCTAAAGGAAAAGCAGAAAAATCAAGGACAGATTAGTAAAGGGCACACTTGAAAATCTGGTTGCTCATAAATGAATTACTGATGTTCAGCTGTGGAAAAATGTTACTCAAGGGTAGATTCTTCAGTGGGGTTTGTATCTCACACACCATCCTTTTTTTTTCCCCATAAAAGCACATTTATAAACAAAATATATCTTTGTGCAGATGATTCCATATTATCCCTGTTTAAAAGACTATGCAAATAAAAATTAATATTACAGAATATATTTAATGTTTCCAAAATAAGTAAATTAAAATGAAATTATGCAAGGTTTATTTGAAAAAAATTAAAAGCTAAGGAAGTTTTTCAGTGGGGCTAATTTATAACATCAAAGAAAAAATTGTTACAAGGGCCATATTGCATTTGTAGTATTAATTAGTTATGATTCCATTCATGTCAACAAGAAACACTCCATTCCTTTTTAATGAGGACACATCTCACCACACTCTGCTCCACTTACTGTATTTCATGTTGTGCCATGCAGACATAAACTTTGATTTGATCTTTTCTACTTCATCTGTCCCTGTGGCCTCCATATTCAAATTCCAGAGAAAAAGCCATCTCTGTCTTGTGAGGCTTTCAGTTCTGCTGCTGCAAAAACCAAAATATAAACACTCAGCATCCCCCACTCAGGCACTTAAGCCCAGCATGGCCAGAAACAGCAATAAACTCACAGAGCCCTCCACCACCAGGCACTGAGAAGCAATCCCGTGTCCATGAATAAGTAATAAAATAATTTAATTCCAAATATACACCAATAAAAGCACTACACAAAGCTAAATAAAAGATAATGTTCTCCAGCAGCTCTGCCTTGCACCACGAACTGCTCCAGAGCACAAAACCTGTGCTGGCACACGAGCACGGTCATTTCATCAGCAGTCAGGTGGAGAGCTGAGATGCAGCCCACTAAATAGCAAAGATGCTGTTCTTTTCTGCTGAAAACAAAAAGCACTTTTTGTTTTAAAATCCACCACAATGAAGGCTAATTTTGTAAAAACTCCTGATAAATTTTCCAAGGAAATGCATTTACAGGCTCTTTCTGCACTGCAAGATAAGACAGATTTCACCTTGAAAACAACGTGCATAATAATTGGTAATAAATAAACAGCTAATTGGTAATGCCTTTATCCCTTTTTCTAAGAAATCTGGGAAGTGGGACAGAATCCCCTCCACAGCCCAGCTGCCCCATTTGTAACAGAAGTTTGCTGTTAATTACCAGAACTTCCTTCACCATGTGCATTGTGCCAGTGGGTCCACCTTGAAATACCTGACACAGAAAGTTTCTTGATGGAGTTTGGTGGCCCAAACCCTTGCACAGAGAGATGAAAAAAAAAAATTGTGGGACATCAAAAGATGATCAACAGTGGGACATCACTGAAGCCTTCACAGAATTTTTATCTAAGTTCTGACAGCACCAGGTGACATGAGCAACAGTGAACTTCCTCATTTAATCAATAAACTTGAGCCAGGAAAAAAAATCCTTGCTTTAAAAGGAGTATGTAGAACTGTATTTACCTTTCCATGTGCTATTCTCCACAGAACTGGGATCAAAAGCAGGACAAAGACTTAACTGGGTCACTTCTCTCCGCTGGGAATGAATTTTAAGCAAAGCCAATCAGTGACAGTGTAATTAAGGAGAGGGTGAAGATGTCAGGGTGGCAGCAACATCTGAGCCTGAGGGTACTCACTCAGATCCACTCTTTGGGGATCTGCAATCTGCTGCCCAAACCACCCCTACCATTTTCCCACTGTTCTCTCATATTATCTCACAAAAATCTGATTTTTTGACAGAAAAAGAAGCAATGCCAACTGACAAACATGAGGGAAGGCTAATGTTTTCCTAGTGAAAATAACAAGTGTTTACATCCCTGCTGTGATTAGCTTTGTGTTAAGCTGCGGGAGGAAGAAAAGGAAGAAGTTCAAGGTGGGTTTTAAATTCCTGCCTTTCCCCCCCCTCTTTTTCTTTAGGAAAAAAAAGAAAAGCCTGACTCCAGACAGCAAAGTGAACTTCTTCAGGAGGTGTGCTTGGTCCTGTCTTGCCTCACATGATCCATCAGCAACAACCATTTATCCAGACACCAATGACTGCCTTAAAAACCAATTCCTAGAAAAGCTTCCTCTGGCTAAAATTACAAATGAAACAAACTCTATAGTTCTGAAAGGGCCTGAAGACAAAATTATGGAAATGAGAAAGAAGCTAATTTTCCTTTCAAAGATGACGGTCACCACAGCACATTTATCTTTCCTCCTGGTACATTTCTCCTCTGACATTACGCTAAAGATGCAAAAAGAGCTTCCGAGAATGCTAACACAAACCAGGTTTAATTTTTTCACGGGGAAAACACAGGTTGTCCCCATCAGTGCACGAAAGCATCAGTAAGAGTTCCACCGACATTAATGGAACAGCAGCAGAAGGTCCCAGGAATACTGAAGCCAACGGGCATGAATACCAAATTACCAAACCGAATGGTTTCATCCCGAAGTTGCCTGAATTCTGAAGTTGTTTGGGTGCACATCACGAGGACGCTGTTCCCTCAGGGAGCACAGGACACGGCTGGAGCTGAGCCCCGACCCCGGAGCCCCCGAGGGGATCAGCTCGCAGGGCTGGAAAAACCCCCCAAAACCCCCAAAACAGCATCTGTTAGCAAAAAGCAACGCAAGCTGCCGGTGAGACCGCAGCGGGAAGGATGAACGAAGCCTCGATGGGGTAATTATCAGATAAATGATCTCTTATTAACTAAGACTTCGGTTTCATGAATACCTTGGAGGCGCCCGGAGCGGCAGCGGCGACAGTCAGCGAAAGCCACACGGAAGGAGGACGGCGAGCAGCGGCCGGAGGTCATTTCCGAGGCGCTGCAAACACATTCGAGGGCAGTTAGAAACGACACTTGGAAGGCGGCTCGGAAAGAAAACCAGATTATTCCTTAGTGCTGCAGCAAGGACGGAGCGCTTGGAGCGCAGCAGCCGCGCAGGAGCCCACACGCACCGCGGGAAGGGGCTCGGCGGCTCCCGGCCCCACAGGACACGGCCGCGCCCGAGCCGCCGCCGCGGAGAGCCCGTCACACGCCCGCTCACCCCTCACGGAGCCGCCTCCGCCATGCCCGGGGCCGCCCGGGCAGCG